>NW_026111933.1:5000-10000 GCF_024679095.1 Eriocheir sinensis
CCAATCTGCAATTCGCCGGAGTGTGGCTCTGTTAGCGTGCTGCCTGGGCCTCCCTCCTGGCTCTATTTTGTGAGTCAAGTGATGTCATCGGCGAACGCTTTGGCACTAGGAACAAGATGGAGGAGGTCATTTATGTATATGTTCCATAGAAGTGGCCCGATGACGCTGCCTTGTGGCACGCCGGCGTGGATCCGTTGTGGGGAGGACTTGTGCCCATTCAGGACCACTTGAAGGTGGCGTTCCTCTAAGTAATTTTCCATCAGGCACAGAAGCTTTCCCTCCAATCCGGCTGCTCTCATTTTTTCTAATAGGGCGGTGTGCCACACTCAGTCAAATGCGCCTCAATGTCTAGTGCCAGAGCAGCAGTGGCTCTTCCTTGGTCCAGCTGTGAACTCCATTCGTTGGATAGTAGTAGGTGGAGATCGGCTGCTGACCGGTTTTTCCTGAAGCCGAACTGCCTGGCACTCAACAGATAGTGCCTATCCAGGTGTCTAGTGATCCGCTCAGCCACTATTCCCTCCAACACTTTTGCCACTGCTGATAGGAGGGACACCGGCCTGTAGTTCCTCACGTCCGTTCAGGTCGTTCTTCTTGTGCACAGGAACAACATGGCTGGTCTTCCACTTCTGCGGCCAGGTGGAGGTATGAAGGCATTGGTTGAACATCTTGGAGAGGGAAGAGGAGTTCGCTTGGCACACTGACGCAGGAGGCGGGGTTGATATTGTCCGGGCCAACAGCCTTATCTGCGTCTAAGGCCTTCAGTGCCCGATACACCTCCACCTCCGTTGTTGAGAGGTTTGTCAACTTTTCTTTTGTAACTGAAGGGAGAGTCGGTGGCTCTTTTCTGGGTGAGGACGGTCATTTTGGCAGCAAAAGTCTTGGCAAACAACTCTACTTTTCTTTATTGTTCAGTGCCATGGTGCCATCCTCTCTTCTCAAAGGTCAGACTGTGCCTTCTTGCACCTCACCTTGATGTTCCTTAACCAGGTGCCACCACTGCTTGCTCCCTACCTGGCCTCCTTTAGTTTGTTTTTTGTGGCAGTCACCCATTGGTCCTTAGCCCAGGCCTGGGCGTCTTGCATTTGGGCTGCTGCTTCCCTGTGCCTCTCTTGTTGAAGGCAGTTGGGTTACGCTTATACGTTAGCCCGCGGTGTTTAGTCTGATGCTGCACGACACCTCGGCCCGAACCACGGCTGGTCGGACGGCTTGGATCTGTGCTCGCGGTGTGGCACCCACCGGTGTGTTGCTCCTTGAGGACAGCTTCAGTGAACTGGCACCTGCTGCTCCACGCTGCCACTCAGAACCGCGTCCCAGTCCAGCTGTTGCAGCTGTGCAGCCTCCCCAGTCAGTTGCCCCAGCGCCACAGAGTCCTTGTGGTGCTCTCCTCTGATGACGCTGAATGCCACCTTGGCGAGAACGGCCACATGATCTGAGGTACCCACAGCCCAGCGGGTGGCATTGCACAGTGTTTGGAGGGAGGTCAGTGACGACAGGATCCAGTGAGATCCGGAGCTGTGTGGGAAGTTAACATAGTTGTCCAGTCGTACACTGCAAGTAAGTTGTCGAACTCCCTTTGTGCTGTGCATGATTTAAGTCCCTACTATAATAATGTTGTCACACTTATTTACAGTCATAATATTATCAATGTTATTTAATAAAAAGTTGAACACAGCAGGACCTTGTGCCGGAGGTCTGTAGCAACTGTACACAAAATGCCCGCGCCATTATTGTTTATTATTTTGAACAAGATTATTTCTAAGTTTTCAGGAATGTCATACTCTATAAGTTGTACACTCAGTGACTCCTTGTGGCACAACTTAACACCGCCTCCCTTGTGATGATCGATCTTTTCTGTACCACTTAGAGTAACCTTTAATTCTAGCATAGTTTTCAGGCACTGTGTCATTTAGAAAAGTTTCACTCAGAAATACTACATCGGCATTATTTTTATCACATACTGATGTGTGAGCTCACCAATGTTAGTATGGAATCACTTAAATTGGCAGATACTATTCTTATTTCACTATTACGCTGCCTGTGCGCCACTGAACTGTTCGTAGTAGGCATTTTGCTGGCCTAGAAACACAGGGGAGTGAGGAAAGTTGTTTTGTTGCAGCTGAAGAGGCACGTGCTGGGTCTGGGGTTTGTCTGGGGAAGAGGATGGTGTTGGGTCTGGGGATAGGATTGGGGGCGTGGGTACGGGTAGGATTGGGGTTGTGATAGATGAAGGGGCTGAGGTGGGTGGTGGGGGAGGAAGTTGAGGGGGGGCTGTATCTGGTAGGAAGGCTTGAGTGGAAGTAGTGAATGGGAGTGGAAGGTGAGAGGGTTCTGGGGGCTTTGATTCACTTGAGGGTGTTGCCAGCCGCCTCGCAGAGCTGCAGAGTCTCCTGGTTGCTTTGCCTTACGGCTGTTAAGAGAGCTTCCTGCCTCCTCCTCTTCCCTTCTCACGCAGCAGGTTTGGAGGCCGTGTGATAGGGCCCCTGACAGTGACTACAGACCAAGTTACGTGGGCACTGTAGGCGCGTGTGTCCTTTGCGCCTGCACTTGGGGCACCTAGTCTCTTCTCGCGGGCCCTCTACCTGTTGAGAGTTTGCGTCTCCCCTCTGTCTGTTGCTAGTGGGGGGAGAGGAAGTGCCTCGTCCTGCAGCGGTGGTCTGTATCTTTCGGCGCTGAGTAGGCTGGCGACCGTTTCCACTCTCTGTTCCGTGCCCAGGCGGCGCCTGTCTGGGTTGAGCTTGGCTGCCTGGAGACGTCAGGGATGGAACAGAGGGTATGGCGTCCGACGATGTAGTCGCAGATTGGGTAGCAGAAGTGAGAGACTGGTTTTGGCTATCGGCTTCACCAAGTGGGAGGTGGTGGCTCGGGGCTCGGGTAGCGGTACCTCACCCTCGACCTCTCCTTGTGTCCCCTGCCCGTTCCCTAGCGCGCTGGCCTGCTGACCTGGCCTGTGAGCTGAGGCAGGTGCTGGGGGTAGCGGAGGGTGGGTAGCGGTAGGGGGATGGTGGGGGGGAGGTGGAGTGTTGGGGCGGGAGGGGGAAGAAGTATCCCGCTCTCTCTCCTCCTCGGCCGCTGTTCGCTCCTCCTCCCTCCTATTTCCCAAATCTCTGTCAATGCTGGCAGGTCTGGCAGTACATGCAACAGACACTTGCCTCATTTCCCTTCTAAAGCTCACGTCACTTACCATTAAAGTGTCCACAATTTCTAGGCACTCCAGTATGACGTTTCTTTTCTCAGGAAGGTTTTGTATAATATTTTCAAACACACTGAGTTTTTCTTTGGACTCTACGTACTTATGCCTGTACTCACATGCGATTTGTTTCAACTGCTCCCGGCTGAGGGTGTCCACTACTGAGTCCTCCACGTTCTCGGGATCAGTATTTGTTGCAGAGGTCGCGGGGGTTTGTTCGATGTATGTGACAGGATGAAGAATTCCTCGCTCGCAGCTGCCCAGTGTTGCCACAGTTGTATTCTGGTGCCCCGCTAAGGCAAGCCGTGTGACAGTGGTTGGGGCAGTGTTCCTCCACACACACCGTTGAAGTGTTATGCGTCGCCTTGTATCCACACACAGCACACCACACGGCGGGCCGGTATCCAGGGATTCCAGGTGGCCTGTCGACAAGCTTGTGTTGTGATACTACCTCAGGCATTGTAGTATCAAGAGGAGAGAGCAGCGTCTGGCAACACTGTTGTGGAGAGGCGCGGAGAGGTGCGGTCGGGTCGGGTCGACTGGCTCAAGGCAGTTCAAGGTCACTTAGGCCGCCCTGTTTCTACCTGCCTGAGCTCCTCACCGCACTGTACAAAACCTTTTCTTTTGTTGTCACTCGCACGTCTACTTTATCAAGTTAATTTTTCTCCAGGTAACAGAGAACAGTCTTGTACACTCACTGATATGCTTTTGGGATCCCAAAGTCTTCTTGTTCCAGCACTATTGTCACTTAAACACGGAGCTCTCTCGAACACAACCTCTCTCTCTCTCTCTCTCTCTCTCTCTCTCTCTCTCTCTCTCTCTCTCTCTCTCTCTCTCTCTCTCTCTCTCTCTCTCTCTCTCTCTCTCTCTCTCTCTCTCTCTCTCTCTCTCTCTCTCTCTCTCTCTCTCTCTCTCTCTCTCTCTCTCTCTGTTATTTTGTTATTATTATTGTTATTATTATTATAAGTAGATAATTTTTTGTATCAATGCTATAACTACTACTACTACTACTACTACTACTACTACTACTACAATTCCTACTACTACTGCTACTACTACAACTCCAACATCAACTACATCTACAATTAAAAACAAAAACAAAACAAAAAACAGAATAACAGAAAACACGAATTACAAAAAAAAAAAAAAATTGTAACGGCAATAACAACACTAACCAGCACACTAACAAAAGCAACAACAATAGCAATAATGACAACAATAATAATAGATCATTCCGTCCATGTACCTGGCCTGTTGTTGCTATATCTGGGCGGGTCAAGTAATGCAGGATGAACGAGTGCGGGCCGACAGGTGCGCTCGTGACTAATACAGGTGAGCCATGCAATGCTGACGACGGGCTGACTGACGGATGCTGAATAACGCTATCATTTATTACTGACCGCTCTCTGTCCCTCCCTATCTTTATTTTTTCTCCTATCTTTGTTTACATATATTGGTATGTCTGTGTTATCTATCTATATGCATCTCTATCTATTTTGTTTTCCTGTTTTGTTTCTCTCTCTATTAATATATATGGATCTGTACCCTCATCTATTTTTTCTATTGTTTTCTGTTTGTGTTTTTTTTCGTGTTTTTTTTTCTTCCTTTTTATTTTCTCTTCGCATCTTCACTTTCGTTTTTTTTCCCATCTATTTTTTCGCCTTCTATCTTTGTTTATATATATTGGTATGTCTATGTTGTCTATCTATAGTCATCCCTATCTATTTCCTTTCCCTGTTTATTTCTCCTCTACTTCTCTATCTGGATCTGTACCCTCATCTATTTCTCCTAACTAACTAACTAGCTAACTAAC